>NW_027269287.1:7622500-7667500 GCF_023055355.1 Agelaius tricolor | reverse complement strand
TATTTTGAGGCCATATCCTCTCATCTGATCACTTGTTACCTGGGAGAAGAGACCAATCCCCACTTGGCTACACCCTTCTTTCAGGAAATTGTACAGACTGACAAGGTCCCCCCTGAGCCTCTTTTTCTCTAGGCTAAACACCCCACCTCCCTCAGCTGCTCCTCCGACTTGTGCTCCAGATCCTTCTGTAGCTCTGTTGCCCTTGTCTGGACATTCTCCAGCACATCAACTTCTTTGAAGCATTAATTTTAAGAGGCATTATCTTTACTTATTAAGATTCCTCTCCTATAATAATTAAGGTTCCTCTCCTATAATAATTAAGATTCCTCTCCTATAATAATTGTTCATTGGTCTAATTGTTCATTGGTCTAATCTTAAGTGATTAGCTTCATTTTACTTTTTGAAAAAAGATCAGTAGCCAGCACTTTTGTTCTCATTCAGGAGAACGTTAGTTCAGGAATGAAAAATACAATCGCAATTTTGAAATATTTTTGAAAGAAGTTAATTCACTGTCATTTAAAAATATTTAATACAGATTTAAAAATACTAAAATTGTCTTTTGACTTTTTACATGTACACATGGCTAAACTGTCACCTAGATAATCTTAATGTATTATAATGTGTAAATTGTATTCTTTACAATATATACCATGGAAAGAGTGTGTCAGTATAAGTATGGTATGTGTATGTGTTTAAATATTACACTATATTGCCAATACTCTGTTGAGTTTTCAAATGAATCAATACTTAAAAGACTTAACAATTCAATGGTGAGATAAACCCTTCCTCATTCATATAATAAAATGCATATTTAAATGAAATTACCCCTTATTTACTGTGCATTGAGCTGGAAGATACTAACTTTAATGCATGGGAATTCAAATAAAAAATTTATATGCTTTCTGTTTAGCTACTTTAATACTGTTCTAATAATGCACATTGCTGCTTCAGGTAATAAGAAAATAGATGCGACAAAGACTTTGTTATGCAAATTAGCACAGGATTTTAACCTTTTAAAAATACAAAGATCTTTGAAATTATGTATGTCCCTTTTGATCAAAAACTTTTAAAAGTTTAATAATTCTGTTAAAATAAACTAAAACTGTGGGTAATTGTCTTCTTTTCCGTAAAATGAACAAATTATAACATCAAAAACCTGAGAGTGAGGTATGTAGTAGGTCATTTACTGCTGCAGGCATTTTCCCTCCCTTCAGGATGTGCTTGTTTAGTTTCTCTCACTTTGTGCCTGTGGCACTCTATGGTGAAATTCAGACGTGTTCTTCCCCTTCAAGGAATCTCTAGGGTGATAGATAACTTATACAAAATTAATAAATAGTGTTGCTTAATTTTTACCCATCCCAGGCAATTTGTTTCCCTCTTGAGAAGAGTTGAGTTGCACAAGACATGTTTGTTAAAAAAATGGGTGCTTTTGTGTAGAGTTAAACAGAGAAATTAGACATAATAGGATGAATGTCATTAAGAAAATGGAATTACTCAATTTTCAGTGATTCCTTTATGGAAAAAAATGGAATGGTGAAAATCTCTAATATGTTGGTTTACCTTTATAAACCTAGAATTTGTAACCATGTCAAGATATAGGAGGCTTTTATATTTAGTTTTCTTTTTTAATTCTGGGCTTGTAAATTTAGTTTCCTTTCATCTCAGCAACATTCAAGGAGTAAACCTGTTTTGAGGCTATTCAGCTGGATGATTATCTTTGGGAAAGACCAGCTGTACCATCTTGCGTATTCACAACCATTTGTTCTAGCATATTGCTGTGCTAATCCTCTTAGGAGAAGGAGAGATTGGCACAGATAGCTTAACCTGATTTATTGTGTGCTACATTGCAGTCTCTCTGCCACGACAAAGGCAGTGAGACTTCAGATTGCTTTGGAGGGTAGAACAGATAGTGAATCTTGAGGGTAAATATATGCTGGTATATGAGGGAAAACAACTTGGGTTTTTTTTCCATTTTTTCAGTTTTTTTTTTTTTTCTTTTTGGTAGCTGTTGATTTTCATTGTCCTTTTAGCTGTGAAAGACAGAGTTGCACTTAATAGTGTAATGGTCCTATATGGTTGCTTGCTTTTCAGTACTTGAAAAAATCCTAAGAAACTGTGACTGTATTAAATATTACCATTTATTGTAAAGTTTTCCTCCTAGGTGTTACCCACTGGCATTTTAAGCTTTCCTTAAGATTAGTTATACTTAACTTGTAAGTAAATATTCTTTTTTCTAAAAATAATTTGAAAAATACAGGCAGAAAATATTCATGGTGCTTCAATGCACAGGTGATTGAGTTTCTGCTGACCCTCGGTAGCTGAGCCTGTGTTTTGAATCCCAACTCTTCCTCCAGTGTTGAGGGTAATGTGATTGAGTCCTCTGGAATGAGTTCCTGAATGCTGATAGCAGGAGGCTTTACCATGAAGTGCAGAAGCTACTCATGTGGAATATGCATCTTCCACATCACGCATGGTTGAGATCAGATAAGGATTTTCAAGACTTGACAGCCCTGGTTATGAACAGTGATATTTATACTGAATTTAGGACTATCTGGGTGCTAATATTCAACTGATAGATACCAGCTGATGATAAAAATAAGTGACTCTGAGATTCCATTTTAATGCTACAGTGTTGTTATTGTCAAATTCTGAAAACAGTTATTACTACAATTCATTAAAATAGCATTTATTAATTAATACCTCACAATGAATCAAACAACTGCTGTCTTTGATTATGCATTAGAAAAATGTAATCAATTTGATCTTTTCTGTTAATGTTGGCATTTTTCATTTTATCTGTTGTATTTATATTCACTATATTAGTCCAGTGTTTCTTTTTTGCTGCATTTTGAAACCTTTCTTAAAATAACACAGTCCAGATATTTTTGACTCAGATTAACCCCCCCATCCCAAACTGTATGTCCACCTTCTCTACATATGTTGTTTTGTGAGATTTTCAGTACATTTAATTTATTTCTCTGAAAATGGTTTCATGCAGGTATGAAAAATTTCAGGACAGAAGAGTAGTGGAAGTACAGCTGACTGAGCTGTTCAAATACCTTCCATCTTAGATAAGTAAGAAATGCTTTAATGTTTTTCTGGTGGAAATGAAGGTCTTTCTTCTAGCCTTATTTATAGAAAAATTTTTGGGGAAGGTTGTTTAGGATTTGACAAGGACTCCAATAGAAAATCATCTATATACCAAAGACAATCAAAATAAATATTTGCTACTTTGACTTCTTACCAGTTCCATGTTATTAGTATTTTGAAAATGTTACTCATTTCTCTCTCAAGTCCTTGTGTTTCTCCTTGAAAGATGATTTTAAAATGTAGTCAACACTATTTTTTACTTTACTTCCTAATGGTAGTGGTTTTATGGTGTGATCATTTTACATTTGCAGATAGGCAAGTACTTCTTCTGTAGCATTTTTTTCTCTAATTTACATTTTTTCAATTTAAAAGCACTGCTTTCTCAAGTGCCTCTAGATGTATATATGTATGCAGGTATAAACATGTGTATGTAAAGAAAGGTACAGTGCATCCTAATTGTCTAGTTAGTTGTAACTTTTCAGTTTTATAAATTATAATATTAGATGTGGAACATTCAGGAAAAATAATAGCTAATTTCTTATGTCTTTTGGGTTTGGAAGCTGTGTTTTTGGGAATGCTGGTTGTCTTTTACATCAGTGGAAAAGTACTGTTTCATGTTACTGTTTTCTTTGAGCCCAGTAATTTGTGATATATTATAAAAGAGGTGTATTAACTATTTCTCAAAGCCAGTAAAGTTTCTAATGTCATACAGGTTAACTTACTTTGTGATTTAGTTTGATATAGCTGTTGTATGTTGTTTTTCATCCTCTGGATGTCCTTATGAGTAACTTTTAAGTAGTGACATCATAGAACTTGTAGAAATAGATAATAATTTTGTAAAACCTAAAGATTCTTAGGAATGACAGTTCTATAAAAGCTTTATAGAACCTGAACAAATATTTTTGCTGTGCCATGTCCTCAGTTACATGAAATCTGTCTATTCCTCCTATATAAGAGAGTACTGGATCAGTGTCAAAATTATGATATATTTACTGTGGTAAATATTTACTGATATTCAGGATCTATATCTGTTGAGATACTACTCAAAAGTCTGGAGTTTTTAATGCAGTATCACCACAGGGAAAAAAAAAGAAAATTCAAAGAGAAGGCTGCAGTTACCAATTTTACAAATGTCTTGGCAATCACAAGACATTTATGCTAATAGTGACATGGAAATGTACTCTCTTTAGATTTTTGTTATGAAGCTGATGTTGAGGGACATCTGTATATGCTGGTTTTAGCAGTAGACCTATTTTTAATCCTATTTTAATCAAACTTTTTGCTTGTAAATGTGTGCAGACTATCAGCCCTGGGGAGTGGATGTCTGCAAACCGGTGCATGCATGCAGGGGTGTTGAGAGCTCTTCTGGGGAAATGAAACTAGTAATGCATACTGCTCTTTTTGGTAGTATTAAAATCCGGTTCAGCAACAGATTAAGCAGGAAGTTTTTCTTCTGTTTCTAATTTTTTGAACTAGCAAGACAAGGGTTCAAGCCTTCTAGGACGGAATAAAAAGTAGAATCCACAAATTCTTGTGAATTTGTATTTAATAGCTTCATTCTGCCTTGTGTTCTTTTGTGCACAGGAGCACACTGATTATGCAGCAGTATGACTTTCATATTTCTCATTTACTTGTCCAGACGTGAATGTAGGAAGCAGAAATCTTCATCTGCATAGCAAGCACTTACTTCATTAAGTCGTTGTACATTTCAGCTGCTAAAAGCTAAGACCTGTCTGCTGAGAATCCATATATTTTCAAAAGCGTGTAAGTTGGCCAAATTCGAGTAGTATCTTATGGGAATAGGAGGCCATTCCAGCCAGAATTTGAGCTCCTGATTAAAAGACACAGCTGCCATAATGTGTTTTTTTAGCAAAGGTCACTAGATTTTTGTAAGTGGGCAAACTGAGCTGTTCTGTTGTGACTTTCTCTTGAATACTGATTAATGATTTACTGTGAAATTTTCAACTGAATTCAGCCTGAGGTAAGACCAGCTGTAAATTCAAGCTTAAGTTTGGTAAAGTTCTGAGTAAGTTAGAAGAAAGTAACTGGCATTTTGTGAGCCTTAAGGATAGACAGATTAATTGACTTCCAGCCATCATTCACTGCAGTACAAGGGTTCCTTAATCACCAAGTTTGGAGACGAGCATCAAGAAATTTTAACCATGAAAGTTCTGAGTGAGGTTCTCACTGTTTTTTGATCAGAAGCTTATGTCAATTTGTGGGTAACACAATTGAGCTCCTTTTATTTTCTGTTTTCCAAGTTCTGGATTTAATAAATCTGTTCTGGATTTTTTTTTTTTTTTTTTTGGTATATTTTCTTACTTTTTTTTATCCCAGGTACGCATATATCTTGATATTCTGTAGACTGAGAATTGCTGAAACACCCACAGGCATGAGGATAGTAGCTAAGCATTAAAATGTGACATAAGAAGATGATCACTGAAGTAGATGGATTATTGACTATGAGTTGAGGGTGACTTGTTCTTCAGCTGTGCAGTACCTCGTGCTATGACTTACCATTTGGGACATAACATTATGCAGTGCCTTCACAAATTGATTGTGGTCCACTTCTTGGATAATCTTAGCTGGGATCATGTGAGACAAGATGTTCGGGTTCAGTTTGGACTTGCAACTCCTAGACGCTTCCAGAATTTTATCATGAAATAGTTCAGTGCTGACCTATTTAGCCACAGTTCCCAAAAAAGGACGTCTCTTGCTTGAGGGACAATTAAAGCTATTACATTAAGTGATTGTGGTGTGCTAATGGCACGGCAGTACATGCCTCTGGACCTCTCAAGTATAATGGGATTTACAAACTACCAGCTATTATATACTGAGTGCTTGCAGAGAGGGATGGTGAGGACATTGTAATAAAGATCAGTAGGAAAGCAGACACCTTTCCTACTAATAGGTGTAATACCTTATAGCTGTCATGGGATACAAAGAGTCATAAAGAATCAGGTTGCCAATGAAATTGCTTCTCCAGATGTAAAAGTCAGTTGCTGAAATATAAGACAAGTTTAAAAAGTTTGAAACCAAAGAGTGTATTTTTCACTCATTAGAAAGTGTATGAATGGGCATGACTGCTATCCCTTGTATATGAGGAAAATACAGGACCCCATGTTGTTTGTGATACCAACATAAAAGTAGAAGAAAGAGGAGATGATAGTGGAAAGTGATAGAACAGCAGAGCCTAGGGAAAAGTCCCTGGAAGAGGCCAAGAAATCCTTATGTTTTGAGGAGAATTTAATGCAGCCTGTCCAGATGCAGAGTTGAAAGAAATGCTGTTCTTATCAGTGCAGACAGAAAGAATGTTAACAAGTGTGATCCTTGATTGACCAGTCAGCACTGAGAACTGCGCTGCCTTCTTAGATGACTTTGAGTGTTGCTGCCCAATTGCTGGCATTGTCTGTTGGAACGAACAGGAAAAAAGACAGAGCCCTGGAGGGAGAAGAAGGGAGTTAAGAGGGTCTGTGTCCAGTTGGCTGAGTGTCATCAACAGACCCTTCAGACACCTGCAGACCCAGCAAGGAATTGTGTTTAGAAACTTCTGCAATACTTGTTACTATTTTTTATGGATGACATCCAAGCTTTAGATGTTGAAACAGCTTCTTGAACTTGCAGAGGTCATAGTCTGTAAAGACAGAACCTATTATTGTTACATATATTGTAACAATGTTATATATTGTGCAGTAACAGGTGCCGGGAAAATTAATCCTCTTACACCAGCTATTCAAAAATGTGTGACAAGCCTAAAAATGACACTCCTCTCTCCTGGCATCCTGACCAATGTCTTAATGTTCACATTATTTTCAATATATTTAAAGAAAAACTGTGGGTGTTGTTAGGAACAATTTATTATTATTATTATTATTATTATTATTATTATTATTATTATTATTATTATTATTATTTTGTTAATTTTTTATTATTTTGTTGGGTTTTTTTGCATTTTCCTCTCAGGAATCTGTTCACCCCTCACTAGTATTAGAGTCTTCTCTATTTCATGGAAAAGAACACTGAGTACTAATGATATCTGAAAAAGTCTTCTGCTCTTTTTAAAGCAGAAACTGAAATTTCTGGAGCGCATTATGAAAAACACTATGGAAAAATAAAATTTTCCAGTCAACTGGTCTTATGTCCCGGGATATTAATCTTACAACCAGTCAAGATTGATTAAAAGTAGTACTATACTTTTTTGAATTTAGATAAAACTGTGAAATGGCTTTCCACCCATGAAGAACAGCATCATCTTTTTGTCAAGGTAACCGCAAGTGTTTAGGGGACACTGAAATAGATCGGCATTTAATGTGGAACAGTCCATTTGCAGGTGGCTATTTGCCATTTCTGTGAAATAGGGTAGCTCTGAAATGGTTTGAAGATTTGTAATGCCCAATTGTGTGGAAGAGTGTACATCGAGGAAACAGCAATAGTATTCAAAACTTATCAAAGACCAAGACTGAAATTCTGGGTTTTTTTACACTTTTATATGTGTAGTTTCTGGATATAGGTTTGCTTTAGTTTGTAGTCATTCATTTTTCATGCTTTGATTTCATCCTTTATAAGTGATCTCTTGAATATTTTTTCTATTGCCCAGTGCTTAGCTAAAGAAGATTTACTTTTTTTCAGAGACATAATATCTTACTGTTGAAAAATCTGCTTTTACAGGGAAATGAATATACTGTGGTATATTTAAGCATTACTGTTATATATTTAAGTATTACTGTTATATATTTAAGCAAACTGAAGATCAACTGTAAAAAATGAACCATGCAAAATAAGAGTCTAGTCCTGCTGTATTTCATATCCAGCTACAGGCTATTCACTTTATGAAATAGTACAGTATGCATTTTTAGTGCTTACTTTTGCATTGCAGTTCAACCTGCACTGTTTTAAGTTACTCCCTGAAAATTCCTAGTCATTCTTTGAATGATTGATACTAATAATAACTAGTAAAACAGTTCTGAGTCACTTTTATAGAATTAAAAGATTACTTTTTCCCCCTTAGGCTCAAAGAATTTGTCATTTACAATGGTTTTACATTCACGTTATTGAAAAACAGTTTTTATTGTAAGTAATTTGGGGATAGTTTTTCAGAAAGGAGTTACCAAAAAAATTAGTAAGATATTGTGGTGAAAGCAAGACAAAACCTCAAACAAATAAATGAATACATTTCATGACTATTTTATTGACTCATGTTTGAAAGGTAAGAGCCTAACCTTTTATAGATATCAACAGTGAGAAAATGAAGCATGCTGAGCTAATTTCTGTATGCAAGGTTCATTGCAATATAACTGGAGCTTGCCCTCTTTTTTGTTTTAACCATGTCTTTATGTCATAAGTGATTACAGACCAGGGGTGCACAGATAGAACTTGCATATATTCTTGTAAATGTGTGATGCACCAGTTCTCTGCAGTATAAGCATTATTTTTATTTCCATTTCTTCAGGGTTTTGTTTTAACTCTTTGACTTGCAACCCATCACAGATGAAAAAACACCTTCTAATAACTTCATTTGTTATAAAACTTAATATAAGTGTTGTAGTGGTTTGAGTTTGTTAATTTAAGATTTCTTTAATTTTAAGATTTTCTGGTTTAATGCTTTAAATAGAGTGTGGTAGGTTTCAGTGTTGACTAATTATTAATGTATTTATTTTGTGTTGTGAGATAGGGTTAGGAGACAGGTAAAGCAGGTTTAAAATTTTAAAAGGATATAAAGGGTTTTTTCATCTTTAACGTATCTTTCACAGAAGCATACTTAGTTTCTCAGTAGTTTAATAAATTACCAATTAAACAAAAAGTTTTATATCACTTCTATAAATTTCTTCTCATTTTGAGCTATAACAAGTGTATATACAGTGGGTGCTAATACCAAATATTACAAGTTTTTTTGTATGGAAATATTTTTGACTGTTAAAGTCCATTGCTCTGATGTGTGAGGGTATGTAAACTTCTGATTTCCTGACATTTCTTGAAACACTGGGAGAATACTCCTTCCTGAAAAAAAATCTGGCCATGCAACCATGCAGAAACCTTCACCTTTCAAACCCTAACTTTTCTAGTATGTCACTTGTGCCCTGCACACAGGCCTTTAAAGTTTTGTTTGCCACTGCACTGGCAGAAATCTTACAAAGAGGAACAAATTTGCAGCAATTTAATGACTCCAGGGGTTTTTCTCATTTTTTTTTACTCAGAATTTTCTATTTGTGTTGGTTTGTGTCAATGAACTATTTAGAGGAAAAAGATTTTTCTTTTACTTGTTTGAGTTGTAAGGTGTTTATTGTGAATTTTAGATTGAAAGATTAAGAGATCAAATTTCAGTTTCCATGAGAAATGTTTCCACAAAATGTTGGCAGTCTGGTATGTAGTATCTCTTGTGTTTGGTTTACCGATGCTTTTACTTAATTCACCTTCTAAGTTGGTCAAAAGCCTATTTATGTACCATGAGTTTCAGTGCCCTTTTCCTAATGCAAAGGAGAGATTGAAGGGTAAATAAAAATCACTAGTGAGGGACAGTGTTGAAAAAAACCCTGTAAGTATGATTACAGAAATAAGCCATTGTTCACAAGAATATGTTGTATTCATTACTTGCAAGGAGATAGGGATCTGGTGACTCAGTTCTCTCAAGCAATTTTTTTAATATTTTTTATTTTTTTCCATGTTTATTCATTAAGACATGGTGATGAGTGTTCCCAAGTGGCACTGACCTGCATGATCCTACCTTCCTTTAAGTGAAGGGCTGAAGTCATCAGTGGAATTCCAGCTCCTGACAAATCATGTTGCCAGACAGTGTTTAGTCTCTCTCATCTTTTCACAAATATCTCATTATTATTTTTAGATCCCGAATGCCTGTTTCTGTAGGTTATTAACTTTTGATGTCGGTTTGTACTCAATTCATTCCTGCAGAGTTATGCTCAAACTATCTGCCTGTATTAACCATGGGGTTTGTGTGAAGGTGTACCATGTTTGTGTGGTGCTTTGTCCTCTAGTTTATATGAGTATTTTAGTAAAAATTATTAATCCTTTCCTGAAGTTAAAATGTACAGGCAAAGTGAGTTAAGCAATTTTTTTAACACTGGAGAAGTATCAAAGTCAAAAGTAGATTTCAAATAATTTTGCTCTGTTTAGGTTACTTTACCCAGGTTCCCCCTCTAAATGCTGGATTTTTGTGTTTGCAAAGCATCATTGGTTTTAATTTGCCTGTTGTATAGAGATGAAGACTGTCAACCTAAGTGATAGGCAAGGCTGCTTTAGCTGTGGTTTTATCAGAAACTTATTTTCTGGGTATTGGAGTTTATCTCCTAGATTAGCCTCTATCTCCTTGTGCTATAGATTTATGGGTTAATAGGTATTCTAATCTAATCATGTTAATTATTTTATATAGCTGAATTATACATTTCTTAATTTGTAATGTTTCTATGATTTGTAATTGCCTTTTGGAATTTTTTTAAACCCAGGTTTTTTGTATTGAAAGGCCTTGCCCACAAGGTCAAACGCAGACGTTCCATTTTGTTTAGAAATAAGCTTTGCTAAACTTTAGTGTTGAACTGAAAAATGATGTCTTTGTGTGGGATTAACCTTCCCTCTCGGGGCTTCACTGTCCCTGTAGCCTGGGACTGTTCATTGCTGTGGCACTCTCGTGATTTTTCCCTTGAGGAGGGTAGGTTGAGTTGTTCTTCTGTTGATCATTTTGTGTCTGGAGGCCTTTCCCACTCCCCTCAATTTTGTTTTACTGCTGAATGGGACTATGGTAATGCTTGGGCTTTGTCCCTCTCTCATTGTCTTTCTGACTAACGGATAGAAATGTCAGGCATAGAGAACAGCCCCAAACTGTGACCTCTGTAACATTCCCCTTCAGCTGATTGACGTTCAGGCAGCTGCTGAGAGAAATCCCCACCATTCAGAGGTTGGTGTACTTGCTGAACGAGTTCCCCAGTGTCAATCCTGTTAGCCCAATTGCCACATTCTGGGAATGGTGGCCTTTAAATGCTAGATTAAAGATTCTGCACCTGCCAATGATATGGTGCTTCCCCCTTCTCTCCACAACTGTGTCACCTTGAATGCTTCCAGGGCTTTGAGGTCCAATTACAAAGGCACCTTTTGTCCCATTAGGACTCCCAAAATGCTTTGTACCACTACTCTTTTTCCTTCGTTTTTTTTTTTTTTTTTTTTCCCCAAGGTGGGGTGTTTGTTTATTTGTTGTTGTAAACCCAGCTAAGCTCAAGTATGGGAAGTTTTTTTTGTTTTGCAAATATTAGCTTTTGACACTTCACTTAAAAAATTAAACAGCAGCATCAAATTTCTATTAAAATAAATATGGATTATTTCTCTCAGTGCAAATGTGCCAGGAAAAAATAAAGCAGAAAAAGTCCTAGCAGTAAAAAGGATGAAGAAGGTTGTATGCACTGCTCAAATCCTTACTGTATCAAAATATTTTTCTTGCAGTTTGAAGAATTACAAACCTTATCAGGAGAGGGTTAAAAAAAAAGCCAAAACCAAATAATAACGACAGTAATAATAATAATAATAATAATAATAATAATAATAATAATAATAATAATAATAATTATTATTATTATTATTATTATTATTATTATTATTATTATTATTATTATTATTATTATTATTATTTAATCTTTGTCTTATATTAGCACTTTAAAACTTCAGTTTGAACACCTGTCTTTATTTACATTTTCACTATTATGATGTAGAATTTATAGAAGTAGCTAGTGGACTCTGCCTTTTCTGCATCTTTCCCGTTGGAGCCCTTGGTTAGACTAGAGCATTCAATGCTAAGAAAAAGCCTGGTGGGGAACTTTGAAAGTTCTTCTCAAAAGCGGTGTGTCAGGAACATTGCCCTTAATTTGCTTTTATGCACTAGTTAGAGGTTTTGGTGTGGCTGACTTCACTGTGGGTATGGCAGTGATACTTCATATTTATAGGTGACTGCATATCTGGCCTCAGGATTTTCTGATTCTGTGCACTGATCATGTTTCCAGTTACTGAGAAATGACATAGCATGTTGTCAATTCTTTGTACAAAATTAATCATAATATTTTACTTTTCCATTTCACTATGAAGTGTTAACTGTTCTTTCTTTTAAAATCTCATCATTGTTGTTGAGGTGGAAATTTCTATGTAATTATTTGCCAAATACTAGCACACCTCTGCAGTTCAACTGCTTGTATACGTATCTATATTTAAGCTAAATAAATGAGTTTTAGAATATTCATCCTGTCAATAAGTGAAAGAACAAACTTCTAGCTCAGCTCAGCACTGTTCCAAGAGAAAGGCTGTCAGTAGTAATTTTTAAGCAGAATAGGGGACTTTTGGGTTCCTTTACCTAGAACTGCAGATGTCTTTGGCATTTCTGCAGCAAATTGTAATGACTACTTTTGTTTTTCACTTATGTTTAATATATTTAACAAAAAAAGTGGTTTGTTATAGCATTCTGTGCAGGAGAAATTTTATTTCAGTGTATTATCTAGGATTTTCATGGCCAAAATGGCAGGCTGGACTTAATAGGATAGGTGTTAATTCCTCTGAAATCTCCAGAAAAGACTTGTTATTAAATGAAAGAAAAGGACATATATCCATTTTTCTACATGACTTCTGGTTTTGTGTGTGGTGTTCCTGGGTTTATGAGTAGTCTCTGACATTGGTTTTCTGTTTACCAATTAGTATTTTGAGAATCAAATATCAGGAAAATATTAGAAAATGTGGGGAGCCTTCATTATGTCCCAGAAAATGCAGGTTTCAGTCAGGTGAATAAAGCTTTTGTTTTATTAGAAAAGCTTTCAAGAATTAATCATCTGCTTAAAAACAGATTGGATTGAAAATTTTCAATTTAAAATTGAAATAATTAAAGCCTGGTAGTTTTTCAGGTAGATGGTTCAGAATTATTTTATGCTGATAGAGTTACAAATACGGATATATATTTGATGAGTGAAAAGGTTGTTCTGAAAATAATAGGTTCTTAGAAAGTTCTAACTTCTTTTGAAAAAGCCAGTGGCATTGAGAGGCTGTGTCTTGACTGCCTCAACAATTGTTGAATCAGGTATAATCAAGTTATATATATCTCTGATGGCTACTGCTCCTTTAAAATGAGATACACCTTTTTATCACTGTCACCATTCAAAATGATTCTTCCAGCAACACTGAACCATAGCTTTTCAAATTCCATTCTTTAAGGGCTGGCTGGAAATCACTTTATCGTTTAGGGTTTTTTTAATATGATTTGCATTTAGTAACTAAAAGTAGTTCTAGAGAGATGTGTGGATTCTGTATGTGAAATAGAATGGAGTTAGATTTGCATGATACTGCTTTCAGCAGAGGCAAAACAGCTGAAAAGTTCAGTAAAAATTTGTCATAAATACTGGCAAGTCAGACTGCATACACAATGCTGCTATTTGCATCTGACTACAGTTCAAAGGAGAAACTCATCTTTTACATTCATTGTTTTCCCTTTATTTTCACATTTTCAATTTCATATGTCTCTAATCAAAATCATAAAAATATAGGTACTGGTTGTCCTTTTTTTCCCCAATCTGCATATTTTATGTTTCCTTCCCATAAAGTTTTTTGTTTTCTTTTTGAGCTGAGATTATTTCTAATAATTAAAAAAATATTGAGTTTTTAAAAAATCATTTAGAAGGAAGATATGTTTGCAGTCCCTAAAAATACATAGTAATATTTTTAGAGCAGATAACTTAAAATAGTTTGGACTTCAACTACCACTTTTGCAAAACCGTAACAAGACTAAAGAAATTACTGAAATCAAATGTACAGTATCCCTTTAAGTTCCTTTAATACAAGACTTTGTCATTGAGTTTTTGTATTCTGCATAGAGGACAAGCTAGATCAGCAGTTTCCATCCTTTGCATTTCACTCACTTGGAGATGTATGCTTCTATAGCTTAAAAATTACTGCAAAAATTGCTGCTCTATTCTATTCCTGCACATCAACTACTGATTTTACAGCCAATATACAGTGCAAAAATGGTTCATCTCTTAGATAAAGTAATTCTGGATAGTAGAATGTGTCTGCCTAAAGCCAGAGTTTAGTTGAGCTGATCTGTGTAAATCTCCAAACCTCAAACCAAATGTTCTTAGAGAAATGCAGTAATCAGCAGCCATTTTCATGGGAAAAATACTACTCACTGTGAATAAAGAAAGTTATGTTTTGTTTAAAGTCAGTATAAACAAAGACTAGTAAATGTATTGGATGATTAGGAGCTTTATTCTTCAAGCTTAGAAAGCCTGTTTGTTTTCCTTTTCTGTAGCTATTTATAATAAATTCCAAGTTGAATTTAAAGAATAGTTTGATGCAGCTTGTCTAAGAAAATGAAAAGCCTGAATCTGCCAGTTTTGTAGGAGTTTGGGTAAGGCATGGAGCAGAAATGAGGGAGAGCCCAAAACCAAGAGCTAAAATTCCTCTATTCCTCCTCTCTCTTCTACTCCTGTTATTTACTGGATTGTTAGTTAGATAATAAAAATAATATTGGTTGTACGTAAAACTGTTTTGACTAGGAGATGTGGTAGATGAGAAAGGCAAAAAGAGGTAGGTGCTAATTTTGAAAATTATTATGGAAATCCTAAGAAAACTACCTGTATAAACTTTGCATTGAGGACAATTTTCAACCATTTTCAAAAGATTTGGCAAAGCAGGAATGTTGGCAAAATGTGAGTGTTTTGATGGTCATGGATGCTCTTGATATTCTCACTTTTGGAGAGAAGGAGTGGATGCAAGTTCAAGGAAGGCAGAACTAAAGCTTGTTCCAGCATGTAAGCTTAACTTTTAACTGATTAGCCGCAGTGTGTTCAGAATTATATATGTTTGGGCTTCTGATTAACTATTGAATATTAATATGATATAATACATAAATGAAAAATGATTTTATAATCACACATCATATTCAAATATCTTCTCAAGAAGCCCCTGAAGAAAGAAATAGAACTATTTTATAATGGATAGATTTTAAAAACTCTGTTAAAGCAAAGTGTATTAAATAGCAAAGAAAGGAAAATTAAATTTGTAATAGCAGTAAAGTAGTTTTTAATTGGTGATTCCAAGGACCAGAAAGAAATAGGGAAAACTAGCTTTTCTATAAGGCAGTGAATAAAGGAGTAAATCTCACATCTCAATTGAGAGACAGAGGCCAACAGTATCAGCTTCAATAAGGTGATGTACAGGGCCTACGCTTGGTCACAACAATCCCATGCAGAGCTACAGGCTGGGAGCAAAATGCCTTGAAAGCTGCCCAGCAGAAAAGGGCCTGAGGGTGCAGATCGACAGTGGCTGAACATGAGCCAGCAGTCTGAGCAAGTGGCCAAGAAAGCTGATGACATCCTGGCCTGTATCAGGAATAGTGTGCCCAGCAGGACCAGGGCAATTATTGTCTCTCTGTACTCAGCACTGGTGAGGTTGCCCCTCAAATCCTGCATTCAGTTTTGGATCCCTCATCACAAGAAAGACAGTAAGGTGCTGGAACAAGTCCAGAGAAGGGAAATGGAGCTGGAGAAGTATCTGAAACACAAGTCTGATGAGTCACTGAGTGACTGAGGAAGCTGGGATTGTTTAGTCTGTAGAAAAGAAAGTTCAGGAAAGACCTTACTACTCTTCCTAACTGCCTTGAAAGGAGTCTGTAGCCAGGTGGGGGTTTGTGGGGCTCTTCTCCCATATAACAAGCAATAAGATGAAAGGAAATGGCTCAAGTGGCACTAGGATAGGTTAATTTTGATATTAGGGAGAATTTCTTGACCAAAACAATTACCAAGTGCTGACACAGGCTGCCTATGACAGTGGTGGCGTCACCATCCTGGAAGGATTTTAAAGATGTGTAGATGTGGCACTCTGGGATATGGTTTAGCTGTGGGTTTGGCAGTGCTGGGTAAACAGTTGGACTCAGTAATCTTACAGGTCTTTTCCAACCTTAATGATTCTATGATTCTATAAACATAATAAAAGCCGAGTCTTTACAGTATTTTTTAAGTAAACCTGTTAATAGGAAGATGTAATATAGCCAGTAGGAATGATTATGCCTTTTCTCATGTAATTTGGTAAGCAATAAATGAAGGAAAGAGATCTGCTTGGTAACATTTGGAAATTCTGTTGTGAAGGATAAGAAAGAAACAGGAAATAAGAAACATAGAAGCAAAAAAATAACATGTTGTTATCGGTGAATATTTTAATACTAAATCATGGATCTGGTACATTCTGGGAATGTACCATGCAATGGGAACTCTCAGAGACACAATTTTCGGTATGGGTTCAGAGCATGACTGGTGTATATGGTAAGATGCAAATGGGACAGAAGTTTAGTGCGGGAGAAAAAAGTCTAGACAGCCATGTAATTTAAAGATCAGGCTGAAGAGGCCTGTAGATTGACAGGTGCAGATAGATGCTGCTCTGCCATGAGCAAAGCTGGTGATGGTCTTTTGTGCTTGGGCTAGCGAGCTGTAGAGAGGCATTTGACCAGGTCAGCCTGGGTAGAAGTGCTGCAGATGTACCTTTTGTACTTTCCCCAGTACATCAGCCTGCAGTTGGGTTCAGAGACAAGGGAATCCAAACTGATGCTGTGGATGCAGTTGCATATTTTATGTTCTAAGCTGACTCTGAGTCTGTGTATCAGATGATATTTGTGAGATAATTGAGATAATTGAGCAACTCCACCAGGAGACATAGAGAAAGGAGTTAAAAAGAAAAAAAGGAGAGATTACTACTTAACCTTTAAATCAACACTCATGCGGTGTTTTCAGATGACTTTGGATGTCTGCCTCACAACAGATTGTGCAATAGAAGAATGAGAGCAGTTATTGATGCTTCTGGAAAAGAATCTCTTTTTTTTGCATGCTGAAACATGATAGCTAAAAGCAGCATAAGTTATTTCATGAGAATGCATAATGGCAGTTTGATTATTTGGAAATATCAATGTTCTTCTAAATTATAAAATTTAATGGGTAACTGATAATACTAATTATTAGAAACACTGTTTTTCTTCTGAAGAGCTCAAAGCTTGTTAAGTAAAATCTGGTGACTCCAAGACTATTTACTAATAACACAATAACGTCATAATTACAAATAGATATCTTGAGTAAAGTATCAAAAAGCAAATACTAAATATTCTTACTTTGCTTATATGGGAATAATGAGGTTTCCCTATTAGGGTGGGGTTTTAGTAACAATTGAATAATTTTACAAAAAACAAGATTTCTGATTCTTAGGAAATTTGAGCGACATGTGATAATGAACTTGGAGAAGTTTAAGTCCCCCTCCCAAATTTATAATTTTATCAATAAAATAAAATATTTTTCAAACTCTGTAAAGCTTTACTTTACCTGAATGCTTTTTTGAATGCTCTTTTCCCAGTCTTTCATTGTCTGTTGACTTTAGTGTTTTCCCTCACCTTATTTGTCTTTTATTGTCTCTTGATGAAAATGTTTTACCCTTACTTGGTCTTGAAGAGGGATCTGTGGCTGGATCTCAGAAGGTGAATTATGCATGCAACCCTAGTCTGAATGGGGCCTAGGAAAGGAATTTTTGACAAATGTGCTAACATGGTAACAAAGGATGATTCTCTCGTAATACCATCAGAAGTATCAGTGTTGAAAGAAAATAAAGATGGTTTTATTTTTTCAAGTGTCCACATGTAGAGTAAATTCTTTTTTTTTTTTTTTAATATAAATGGATAAGTACATTGTTCCTGCATCTTCCAGTCTTGGTACTTCGCTTTAGGGTTTAGTAACCTTCTCACAGTTAGTGTTTATGATGGCCATTTATTGGTTGTATTGAGACGTTCTTATGACCTATGTTACTTACTTTCATTTTCCTTTATACACTTTCTGAAGTGTAGTTATAAGGTTATAAGTCTTGGAATTTCTTAGGAAGTTTAGTTTTTTGAGAAGGAAGGACGAGGCACTGCAGCTTTAACTGTGGCCTGCTCGTTTGTAAAATGGTACATTTCTTTCAGCATTTTCATATTTTCTGTCTGTATTGGAGAAGTAACAGGTTTTGCGTTCCAAATCGGTGAAGAACCACAACCACGGGACACCTGTGTATCTAAGAAAAGCAGATGGGACTTTTTCTGTGGAAATACATTCGGAATGGTTTATGGCACTTGACACACAAATTAGAGCTGTAACATAATAGTTTTGTCCCAGGTGACAATTCTTTTTACCTTGATACTCTCTCTCTTTAAGAAATATCTATTTTTTTTCTTTTCTTTTCTCCTTCTATCATGAACATTTTCATCCTTTTACACAATTTTTAACTGGTGATGAGTTGTGCTCACAGATCAAAATTATCAGCCCAGGCTAAAACTCAAACCCTCAGCTGAATATAGTGCAAAGACAGAAGCTTGTCTCCAAATAAATGTCCTGTTCAGGAGAGGTGACACATTGGATGAATGTCTGGCCTCAAAATTGGTTTATGGCTCTGAAAGCGTTAACCTCACGCAGCCTCTTGAAATTTTATCATGTTGTTACTATAAGTTTAGTCCATAGTTATAATATTATAGTGCATTTTAAAGTTACACAGCTAGGCTCCAGAAAATTCTGATTGAAATCTCATGCTGATGTGATTCAATTTTATATAACAAGCAGCTTAACTTCAAGAAATCACTCTCTTTTGATTTATAAGTAGCAGGGTAGTACTTAAATTTAAAATCTCAGTTTTGTAAGGTTGCAACTTCACTGCTAGTATTTATAAGTAGCAGGGTAGTACTTAAATTTAAAATCTCAGTTTTGTAAGGTTGCAACTTCACTGCTAGTATTTGTATTATGTATGAAAGTTCAGTGACGTTTTTGACAAAGTGTATTTTCAACTGCTTCAGTTCTCTTTTGTGAGAAGTAGAGTAATATTTGTCCTACTTTTGGATACTTCTCAGTAATATTCATTTAATAGTGAAAAAGAATTACAAAATATCTGGTGTAGAAAACTAAATTCTAGAGATGCTTACGTGGGCTGGGAATGTGTATTTCTGAAGTGAGTTTTATTAATATTTTACAGTCGCTAGTTTCAGGAACTGAATCACCATTGATTTTGTTTGTAGTGTTCCTGATGATATCCATGTAGATATATTGCTTAATATTTAACGCACACCATAAAGAACTGATCCCAGAAATCTGCACTATCAGTGCATGCAGTGAGAGGTATCCAAATTATCCTTGGAAAATTTGCCCAAGATTATCTGAGACCATGGGATCACATTTCTGCGTGCATTTCAAATTAGCCATCTTGTGATGGCAGAGATGAAGAGACACCAGCTCTCTTCTCCCTCACTCTGGCAATACCTTCTTAGGCACTTGCAGTGTATCAGATGACTTTGCGTGATGGATGCTACAGCAGGCACAAAGGACAGCATAGGCAGGAATAGGCATAGAAATTGCATCCATTTTGGCATCTGCACAGCTGCTGTTGTGGAAACTTAGGCTCTTCAGAATAGCTACCCAGTGAAAATCACCAGATACTCAATTCTTCCACCATTGACTGTAAAGGGAACAATGGGCTAGGCTTCTCTTGGTAATTTTATTACAGAGATGAAGTGTTGAATGATTGTGAAGACCAGGTTGTCCTAATTATGCCTGTGTGGTGATTCGAGATCTAAAAAAGCAATTGAGAATCTTGTGTGTTCTTTTCCAGACTGTCGTTGTTAAGAGGAGAGGTTTTCAGTATCCATTAGCACCTACCTCACTCTGTAAAAACTTTTCATGGGCAAAATATATTTGGTATCCATCACACACATCCAGTTTTTTTCTGTGTACATTTCCTCCTTTTTTTTAATATTATAGACAATTATAGACAGTAGCTATTACAGACAATAACAACTGAAAACTGAAAACCAAGCCAAAACCCAATAAAAAGGTAAGAGTAAGACTATTAGACCCCCTTAAAAATACATTAAGTGTACCTCTGTCCAGAAAATGGATGTCCAGTTTTCATAAGGATTTACGTACTAAGATGCCAAGATCTATTTAGATACATCAGTACTTTATAGATACAGGTTTCTCACTGGAAAATTAGCTGCACTATAATTGTAGGGGGAAATGATGGAAAGAATCACACAACAGAAATGTGTGTTTACTGGATACATAGATCTAAATACTTTTTATATGCAGTACTTGACTGTGAAATATTACTTGAAGTAATTTTTATACTTAGGTGGGCATATGACTGAAGTTTTTTGTAATCAGGAGATAGATGAAAAAGGTAAAATAACCTGACTGTTGCAGTGCAGTGATGGCAGGTGTCAAAAGGACAGTACCTCATGAGATTCCCAGGGGCCCACTTCCTGAGCTTGTCTCTGGATGGCAATGCATCCTTAAGGAGTGTCAACTTCACCCTTCAGCTTGGTGTCATCTGCAAATTTGCTGAAGGTGCATTTGATCACTTCATCTATGCCATTAATGAAGGCAGTAAATAACACTGGTGCCAATACAGACCTCTGAAAGTCACCACTTATCACTAATGTCCATCAGGACTCTGAGCCATTATGTTCCTCCGGATGTGACCATTCAACCACTCTCATCCATCTAACAGTTCTCTCATCACATCTATCTGCAATTTAGAGACTAGGATGTGTTGGAGGGACTGTGTCAAAGGCTTTACAGAATTTCAGATAAATGACATCTGTTGTCCTTCCCTTGTACTCTGATGTAGTCAGCCCATCATAGAAACCCACTAGTTTGGTCAAACAGGATTATCTCTTGCTGAAGCTCTCTCCAGTCTCCTCCCTGTCCTCCATGTGCCTTAAGACAGCTCCTTGGAAGATCTGTTCCATGATCTTCCCAGGCAGAGAGATGAGGCTGACTGGTGGGGAGTTCCCAGGGTTCTCCTTTCTATCCTTTTTAATGATGGACACAGTGATTCTCCTTTTCCAGTCACCTGGAAGTTCCTGTGACTGCCATGAATTTTTAGATATCATGGAGAGTGGGTATGGTGACTTGCAGACCACCTCTTGGTTTGATCTTTAAACTCTGGTTTTACTTGTAGACCATCACATTTGTCTTTAATCCCTCTTTTCTTTTGTCCTTTTATTTGCCTTCATCATTCTTAATTTGTCTCATTTAGTGATACTTTCTCTGTGGATCTCAGCAAAAATTTGGGTGTTGATTTTGAAGGAGACAGAACTTCTGGTGTGTTTCTACAGCACTGCGTAAGGAGCAGCATTGAGTCTTGTGAGGCTGCTGAAGTGGGCTAAAATGTCTATACTAAATAGCAATTAAGAATTGATGTTTGCTGTCCCTATGGTGTGTGGGTCTTTCTATAGAAGGGTACTGGAAGAACACAGTCCAGAAGAATTTGTGACTTTGAAAAAGAGCTGTATATTTATGTGCTCTTTCTCTTAACTGTGGGATGATCCTTGCTTCTGGTTATCCTTTCATCCACAGTAATGGAACACCCTTATCTTACTGGTGCTTGTCAGTGATTGTAGCCTGCTCTGTACCAGATTACTTTCTAATCCTCAGGAAAACCTACCTGAACTTTGCAGGATGTTTATGTTGGATATAAGGGCGCTTCATGTGCCATCTTTTTTGCCTCCTTTTCTGGCTTGGGAAAATGTATTTATGCCTTCTATACTTCAGACATGCCAGGTTATTTAATAAAGCCTTGCAGACTTGTCTGAAAGTCAGAGCAAGCAATGCACCCTTTTGTTGCTTCAAAACTAGTATTTTATATGGAACCAACAAGAACTGGGAGAGTTTAATTGCACCAGCTTACAGATAGACTGTGTTTTTACTTTCACGCAATACTTTTAATCTGTTGTGTTCAGCAGATAAGCTAGAGGAACTCTGAATTTAAACAATTTCATCATTTGTGTGTTTTTACAGCAAGACGCTGCAGTGTATCAGAGATTAAAATATCAACTTCTAATGTAAAGTGTAGAACAGAAGAAGATATGTGAGAGAGTTTTTTCATTTGAAAGCTGTGGTAAAAAAAGTTCTAGTGCAGCATAAGTGAATATGAGGTTATACCTTTATTGAATTGAGAGTTCTTGTGTTAATCTATGCTTGTATTTCCAAAGTCTGAATTTCAGATAGGTTTTAATAATAGAAAGTGTGAAAATCTACACAGAACATTAAAAACTAAAGGGGGCTCTCAGAAAACAAACAAACAACAGCAACAAAAAGTAAAATTAAAAAAGAAAAAAATCACTGAAACCCCCACCAAAGTGAATATCCATTCGGGAACTTCTAACTTAGACAGTTTTCAATATGGGATGTACATATACTCAGAAATTTAGCTTTGCACTCAAAGATACTCTAAACATTGTTTTTGAGTCAGAAAAATCTAACAAAATATTGCAATATATAGTGTTGCCGCACTGCAACAAGAAGTAGAAAAAATTAAAATTCTCCTCACTGTGTGTCTTGGAGCCCATTTCACCTGATTCATCAAATGAAAAATTCATCAATTAATCCTCTGACAATAACAATATATACATAAAAATCAATCCAGGATTGATTTTTTGAGGCCAAACATAAAAACTAACCCCCAGCTTGCACATAATGTGAAATTTCTCTTCATTTCAACCTTATTATTGAGCATAAAAGCTGAAGTGTTAATAGAATTATTTGTTCTATGTCAGCTACAAAGGTGGAGTTGTTTGAGGAAGGGTGTGTGCACCGGGAAGATGGTCTGAAACACTATCAGAGTCAGCTAATAAAGTTGTCAGATGCATGTAAGAGCACAGTTGATAGGAGTCTCCCCAGAAGGCAACTGGTGGAGAGAAACACTGATCAGTGAGATCTGACAGAGACCACCCAGGGTAGTCAAAGTCAGATGCGTACCAGGCAGGATCAATGGTAGGGAAGAACAGTGAAATGGGAGTATGGAAACGGGTTTGATGGGGGAACACCAGTGCTGGACCCAAATGGGTAAATTGTGAGGCTCAGGCATGTTCACAACCTTCACAGAAGTTATGAAGCACATTGCTGAACAAACTCTCAGCAGCAGAAAACCAGATAATAATTTGTCAGATCACCCACTTGTAATTTCATACAGCCTTTTCAGTGAAAAGGAAAATTGCAGCAGATTCTGTGTGCATTAGGGTGGCTAGTGCATTGCTATCTCTTTGTCTATATAATCTACTTTCAGGTGTGTAATACTTACTGAAACGATGAGAGGGCTTCCCTAGAAAGACAAAACACTAAGATGATGGGAAGTTAAAATCATTGGTTTATACACGTTCTGAAGTTGCTTCATTTGATATCACGTTGATGCAGGGAAGTATTTTTGTACTAGATTATATATCAAAACACATAAGGTACAGAGTAGCAATTCCAGATAAGAAAATCTCTTACATCTCTCAAGATAAACAGAGTTTGCTTTTTATTTGAGGCATAAAAGAAAAATAGCCTACTTCCTGCATTGTGTGTATAAGCTTATGGATTTAACTCCTCAGATCATCAGATTAAGACTTCAAGCAACCTTTCCTCCCATGTAAGAAATACTGATAGCAACTTACTGAGTAAGTTCTTGCCTCTTAATGCCCTAGGAAGGAGATAAAAATCTTCTGAGAGAAAGAATTCATTTTTTGTTGTTTGTATCACCTCTGACAGCAAGTCCCTCTCCCATCTCATGTATAAAAATTATATTCAGGCTGTTAATAACCTAAACAATGTTAAAGAGTTGAAAATCAACGCACTGCCATACCCAAAAAATAATCAAATTGCAGATATATTAACTTTTGATGGGTCTTTGTGAATGTGTGTATTCATGGTGCAGAACAACATTAACATATTTATCAAGTTCTAGATGTGTGAAAGGTGGAAACACTTTAGGAATACTTGATCGATGTGTATTTCTGCAGTCTTTAAACTACAGAGAATTTTTATAAGAACATTGACTGTGAGATACTGTGTTCTTATTTTTACTGTCTTAGTTGTATGCTGTGACCATTGTCTTCAAAAACTTTGGGTGTGATAGGAACCAAAATTTGTCATGACTGTTTGTCAGCATAATAAATATTCAGATGTATGTGATGACTGGCTCCAGTGAGAATATTAGTATCTATATCTGTTACCATGAAATATTTCTTCATAAAATATTGCCACAAAGTATGGCTCATTGCAGGGGAACTTGTTTGCTCTATCAGCTTACGGTTCTTTTAAGAGTCTGAAAGTCTAGACAGTTTCAAAAATTATATATATATGTTTTGTTGTTGTCATGTAATTACAGGCTGAAGAAAGAAGGGAAGATGGTAGCTGGTATAACTTGCTTCTAGTTATATTAAACTTGAGTCTGATTTCAGGTTTGTTGTTTCAGCTGTGCTTCATACATTTTTTTTGTACATTACAGATTTACATAATCAGCCCTTGAGGGAAATGTACTGTTACCAGAGACTGAGTAATAAAGAGTAACTTGAAAGTAGAAAGCATGTATATATTTCAGAATATGCTTCAATAATTTATTGTTTAATGTTTATTTGGATTTACCTTTGTGTTTGTTATGATATTGGTAATGTATATTTTAAATTTTATTAGTGAAGTCTTGTATGCATTATTTCTAAATATGAAGCTGAAATATACTATTTCCCTTTCTACAAGGCAGAATAAATTTTTTTAATGCAGGCTAACAGTAACTTGGAAAAATAATAAAAAAGGTATTTTGTCTTTTGAGAGTGCATTTATCAGATATCTTAATTTGTGGATTATTTTAGTGATTATAAAAGATTTTACTGTTAGATCTTTACTGTTACATTTTTCCTGAATATATACATTTCCTCAAATTAGGTCTGTATCTTACAGTTATTTACAGATAAGTTGGCAATAATAGTAGAGCCATTATTCAGGTGTGATGCATTGGGACAGATTAACATTCTTAATTTTCCCTTTCCTTTAAAGCATGTTATGAAAATTTTTTCTTTGAACAGGAACCTTATACCTTGTTTCCAAACTGGATATTTTCAGTCCATCTAACCTGTCTGCCACCCCCTGTGCTAATTAATTACTGCTGCAGTTTAAGACCTAGCAAGAAGGTGGTCAGCAGGTGGCAGTCCTAGTTGACAGTGGAGCTGGGAAGGGAGAGCTGGATCAAACAGCAGAGGAGATGCATCACGTTAATAGCACTGCTTTTGCCAGGAGGTTGCCAGGGTTTTCTGAAGTTCATGGTTTTGTAGTGAGATTGTAGCTGTCTTTTGTAAGCTCTTCTGAAAGTGCATGGCTCAGACACACTGAATATCTAAAATAACTTAGTGATCTTAAGTGTTTTTATTTTCCCAAATTCTACTTTTAAAACTAATAATTTATATTATTTTTAACTATGTTCTTTGGAGTTTTGCCAGTCATGCACATGTGTGCTTTTTATTATATGCAACTTGAATTATAGCTTAAATGAATGAAATAAATACAGAATATACCTAGTGGGATTTCTTTAGGCAAAGGTTTATGCCTTCTCATATCCAAATGCTTCCAAATGTTCTGTCAGGCTTGGTGCTGTGACTGCTTCCCTGGGGAGCCTGTTCCAGTGCCCAACCACCCTCTGGCTGAAGAACCTTTTCCTGATATTCAACCTAAAGCTTCCCTGACACAACCTTAGGCCATTCCCTTGGGTACTGTCACTGGGTGCCAGACACATGAGATCAGTGTCTACCCCTCCTCTTCCCCTCATCAGGAAGGTGTAACTGCAGTGAGGTCTTCCCTCAGTCTCTTCTCTAGGCTAAGCCAGGTAACCTCAGTCACTCCTCATACAGCTTCTCCTCAAGGCCCTTCACTATCTTCATTACTCTCCTTTGGATGACCTCTAATAGCTTTATACCTTTCTTTATACCTTTCTTACATTGTGGTACCGAAAACTGCCCCCAGCACTCAAGGTGAGGCTGCCCCAGAGCAGAGCAGAGCAGGACAATCCCCTCCCTTGCTTTGTTGGCAATGCTGGGCCTGATGCACCCCAGGACATGCTTGGCCCTCCTGGCTGCCAGGGCACTGCTGGCTCATGTTCAACTTGCCACTGACCAGGACCCCCAGGTCCCTTTCCATGGTGCTGCTTTCCAGCATCTCATTCCCCAGACTGTCCATATATCCAGAGCTGCCCACCCCAGTGCAGAATGTAACACTTTGCCTTGTTGGACTTCACATGGTTGGTCATTGCCCATTCCTGTGATTTGGTGAGGTCTCTCTGCAAGGCCTTGCCTTCCTGCCTTCAGGGAGCCAACAGCTCATCCCAATTTAGTATAATTTGTGAGCTTGCTTAGTATCTCTTCCAGTCCTACATTCAGGTCATTTATGAAGATGTTGAAGAGCACAGGGCTAAGAGAGCCCTGTGGAACCCCACTGGTGACAGGTCACCAGTCTGATGATTCACCCTTTGTGCCAAATTCACCCCATTCACCCTTTGTGCAAAATCCCTGAGCCAGTTGCCCGCCCATGATATGTTTATCCAGCTGTGTGCTGCACATTTTATCCATAAGGATACTATGAGAGAGAAAAGCTTTTAACCAGAAAGCTTTTCTGAAATCCAAAAGGATTACCTCCACTGGCTTCCCTTGATCAGCTAGGTATGTTACATTGTCATAAAAAGAAATCAGGTTTGATAAGCAGGACTTTCCTCTCATGAAGCTGTGCTGGCTCTGACTGAAAGACTGCATTGTCTTTCAGGTGTTTTTTAACGTCTCCCTAAATAATCTTCTCCATAAATTTACCAGGCACTGAAGTGAGACTGGCAAGCCTGTAGTTTCCAGGGTCATTCTTCTTGCACTTCTTGAAAATCAGGACAATGTTCACCACCTTCCAGTCAGCTGGGGCATCTCCAGATTCCCAAGACCACCCAAAAATCATCAGGAGATTTTGCCATGACATCAGCCAGCTCTCTGTGGGGTTCTTGGATTAATTCCATCCGGCCCTGTAGATTCATAAGGATCCAGCTGGAGCAGCAGATCCCTCCCATTTTCAGGCTCAGCAAGAAATTGATCATTCTTGCAATTGCAAACCTCCAACTCAGGGAACTGAGACCTCCTTGGTTAATTACCTGCGCTGAAGACAGAGGCAAAAAATAAATTGAACATCTCTGTATTGTCCACATCCCTGTGTGTGTCCCTATTCTTCTTCTGTAAGGAGGGCTGAATTTCTGCACTGATATATTTGAAAAACACTTTTTACTGTCCACCACAGTTCTGCCTGGCTTCAACTCCAGTTGAGTTTTTGCTGCATGAAATTTCTCTCTGCAGTAGCAGCAGCATCTCTGTATTCTTCCCATGTCACCTGAGCTTGCTTCCACTGGGCATACACCTTCCTTTCTTTCTTTATTTCCAGGAGAAGATTCTGCTAAGTCAAGATGGGCTTCTGCCTCACCATCTTCACTTTCAGCATGCTGCTCCTGTGGTCTTTGCAGGCGATGTTTACAAAGTGCCCAGCACTAATGGACCCCAGCACCTGCAAAAATGTTTTTCCAGGGATCTTATAAATTCCCTGATCAGCCTGAAGTCCTTTCTCTGCATGTCCAGAGCTGAGGTTTCGCTGGCACTTTTCCTCTTCTCAACAGACATTTTCAACTTGACCTCTTGGTGATTGCTGTGGCAAAACCAGACAAATTCCAAAATATAAATAGGTGTCACATATTAGGCAATGAATTGGGAAATATTGTGATTTCAGTCTAGTAGTGTGTTTTTCTCAAAGCTAATAAGAAAATTGTGTAATGTTGCCAGAAAGAAAATCGTTTATGTGCAGGCAGCTTAAAATCATCTAAATAAGTTCTTACTGTTAAATTTCACTTTAAAGTCTTACTACTTAGTTGAGTCAAGTCTTACATCTACCTAAAGCACTGTGTTTGTTTCAAAGTTAAACAGAAGACTAATCTGTTAGTGCCTCTCCTGGTGGCTCTCTAGGTGATTTGACGGCAGACCACAGCAGCGACCTCCTTGTTATAAAGGGAGGGTTACCACTTCTGCTTGTAAAATTCCTTAAAGATCTAATGATGCAGACCACCATTCTAACATCTATTTTTATGGTGATGCTTTTACACGTGGTTTTGGAGCAATGGAAAATAAAGGTCATGATTCAATTTTATAATAGGCTTGCATGTCTTGAGGTTATAGTCTTAATACCTAAACCATTTTGAATTCAGTTTGGCTGAGGCTTGGACTTGTTTTGATATGCCTAAATTTCAGCATATGTTCAATTGAATGAGAGCTTTGGTGTACAGATGAGTCTAGATATTGCTATTTGCATCATTGTTCCCCATTTAAGAAAAAAATCAAAACATACATTAGAGGTACTGAGTTTTCATTGACACTGAGGAGGGAATTGGAGTTTGGGGCCATAACACATTCTTGTTTGGTGTGCATGCTTATTTTGTTCAGTCTCTAAATGAAAGTTAAGGATTTATGCTATATTCTTCTGAGTTGTTGGGTTTTGGTTTTTTTTAACAGATGGTACTGAGACTATTTGTGTTCTTCTATCTTTATATATTACTAGAAATCTCAAATGCAAGATGAACCTTGAATTGTTCAAAAATCAACCTTCCTAAAAAGATAAAAATTCTTCAGCAGAATATCTATTTTTTTTTTCTGTCCTGGTCTTTTTCATACTAATATGCCATAGTTCCATTTGACTAACAAACTTACATTCTTGTAAGAAACAGGATGGATGGAAGTTCAGAGATTGTTGTTTTGCAATAGGAGCAATAGAATGGGGAGACACTGCAATCTGTCCTTTCCACTATTCACTATGTGTTGTCTCTGCAGCTGATAAGGCCCTGTTCCACCTTTGGCTTTGCAGCTGACAAGGACCATTGAACAATGCATTATTTTAGAGCAGTACTTTGCCATTTGAGCCACATTACCTAGGCAAAATGTGGTGAGTTTTATAAAAAGATAATTCCACGTTCTGTGGCCAGTTGGAAAGAATTTTGTTAGGTTTGTAAGTCTTAGTCTTTTTTATTTTGATGTGGCTTTTCTATTCTTTTTGGAATAGTTGCTACTACATTTAAGGTTTATATAATATGGTTGATAAGCTTTGCTGACAAGGGCTTACTTGAAATAACATCTTTGCTTTATTAAAGAGATATGTGTCTTTTTACATGAAAATATGTCTTTTTAAAGAGCTAAAGATGGTGGGATTTCTGACTAGACAAGCAGCGAGTATAATAGTTTTTATCTTATGCCACTTCTTAACTGTGCATTAAGGTTTATCTCAGACTACAATAATAATGCAGTTACACAGATTTTCCTCTAAGTTTATTAGTAAAATTTGAAATGTGTCTGTTTTTGGGAAGATCTAGGCCTGTAAAGTTCAAATCCATAATGGAGGTACAAGAAGTAAGAGACAAATACAGCTGGATAAATATATCAAGCCCCTATATATATATATAGTTTCTATGTCTGTGTAATTCAAATGTATCTGTATGTGTATTAGAATTTAAATTCCATTATTGGGTTTACACTCAACAACATCTAAATTGCAGGAATCATAACAACCTGGACATACTTTCAAAAGAGGCTGAATTCCTTTCCTTTTCTAAGGTAATTTCTCTACCAAATTCTCCTTCTTTAGTCTAGGACTAGGGGAACTTTGCCACTGGATTTTTGTGGCATCAAGGAGAAACTCAGGGACATAAAAGTGAGCAGTTGGTAGTGAAAATGGTTGTAGAAGTGGCAAGGGGTATCCCCACTTTCAAATGAGTGGTTGTTAGTTGGTTGTACATATGTGCATATCACATCACTGAGATGCCATGATCAGGCTTTGAGGACCAGGGATTATGAAGGCTTGTTTCTGATACAAATTAAAGGCTTGATCAAAAAGTAAGAGCACTGCTAAGAGGAGAATATTATCATCTGTCCTGGTAAATTGTTTCAGAAAAGCCAAAGCACAAAAAAGTCACCAGCTTTCTTCTTCCTCAGCTACACATGCATGCTTTTTCATGAAATTTTATGGTGAAAAGGAACAGTCTTTAAAGGCACCTTACCCTATTTATTTGATGTAATACAATGTTCATTACCCATTGTTACACTGTGTAAATCTACTTTTTGCCCCTAATCCACCTCTTTTCCATGTTCCTTTTGGACAAATCTCATGAGAGCCTTAAATGAGAACTTATTGCTTTGTTTAGACTTCTTTGACAAGTTGCCTTCATAATTCAGGGGAAGATATTTTCCAAAGAACAAACATACAAGTCCTCATTGTATTCTAGGCATAAGTTCAACAGTCTTCTAACCATGTTTGCCTCCACCATTCCATATACTCAGGGATTGCTTTGCTTTGGATTCAACATCTGGATATTTCTAAACCACATTAAGTATCTGAGAAGTTGCAGTAGAGTCCTGCTTCTGCAGGTTACCACCTTCCAATACTGTCACATCCATGGGGATATTCACAAAATTGAGGATGCCAGTGGTAGTATGTGTGTTAACAAAGGGCATATTTATCAGTCTCTTTTTGTGTGGACTATTAAAAGGAGACTACCACTCCTTTTCCTGTCATCTGGAATTCTTTATGAGCAAAGAAATATTTTCTAACAGCACATCACATGGGAGTGCTCATAGAAACTTTGATTAACTCCCGTCTTCCAAAAGACAGGCTTTGCTACCTCCCAATTATTGACAAGGGTTTTAACCCAGTACTAGTGGTGTACATGTGTCTGCAGTTGCTAGGTGAGTGTTGTGCATGTATGTGACATCGTTTGCAAAACTTTCTGTGTGGGTTGATAGCTGATGCCTTCTGTATCCTTCATCCAGGCATTCTGTCAAAGCAGTGATTTTGTGAGTTTCTGGTGGTTCTTGGGAGTGGTAGCTAAAGACAGTAAAGACAAAGCATTTTCTATGCTTAGGCTTGGCAGCCTAAGTTCATCTCAAGGATGAGATCAGAGTTTTACCTGAATCAGTTAATTAACTTACTGCTCTTCTTTCCAAAGCCCCTTCTATTGTTGACCTTGTTTGTGGATTATAGCACTGTTACCTAGGAAAGAGCCAATTGTTCATATCCTTCCCAGCTCTCTGAGAGTCTAGTTTGATTATTGGAAAGCTAAGGTGCCTAGTGAGAGAGTCTTTAAGTGAATCATGCAGTAGGTTATGCATTGTTTCCATCTGTTATGAGTTTGAAGGTGAACCTTTTTCCATCTAAACATTATGGCATATTCCAATCTGTGCATTGTCTTTGACTTTCTTCAGAAACATGCCAAAATGAGAAGTTTGTGAAGCATGAAGCAAGCCTGCAGACTTCTGTGAAGTGTGCCTGTGATAGGAGGGCTGCTTCTGATCCAAAATCAGGCTAGCAAGTAATTGTTTGAATGGTACAGGTGTTGCTAGTTATGGCGGAATTTGTACTAATCTGTGCATGAAGTAGAAAAGTTATATGCTACAACTATGGTTCTTCAAAACATTAAAAGGATGGCAGTCCACAAAACAGCCCTTTTCCTGCACCTCTCCAAAATGAGTGTTGAACTATGCAAGGAGTCAAGAGAGGGATCTTTCCTTTCCTAGCATGACAAGATGGAGATATACATCACATTTGTAAGGGTACTTGACTTGTAGTATATGCAGACGTACAGCAAAATTCATCCTGGCTGAGGTACTCTGGAGGGCCTTGTGAAACAGCTTCACAGTTTTCACAGGAAGTTGTCCTTCTCCTTTCTCCTTTCCCCTTTTTCCTTTCCCCTCCCCCACCCTGCCCTCCCTATGCTCCCCCTTCTCCCCTTCCTCCCAAACCTTATTTCATCTCTGATTTTTAAGAAACTACTTTCTTGAGCCTGTCTGCTCACATATTATTCAGTGTCTCGAAATTGGTGCTCTTTGTTAGTCTGTGTAGAACTTTCTTAAGCCTTATAAAGCATTTATAAGAGTTCAGGAAGTCAATATGTTCCTTCATTAATTTCTGGTTTACTAATGTGAAATGAAAACAGTAAAGAAAATTGGTGTTCAGTACAATAGTATTGTGTTAGTGTTAGATGTTAGACATTAACTAGAACTTTATATATTGCCCAAATATTCTTTCTTCTTGTAGCATTGTAAGTAGTCAATATTTTTTGTGTTGTTTACTCAGAAGAGTAGGATGAGAGACCCATTACCTGGCCCAAAAGGTTTCCAGTCAAATCTTCAAAAACTAAACAGACAAATACTGTGTATTCTGCTTTCATAGTTATAGATGTTGAGACACAACAGTCTTGCAACCTAATGAAAATACAGATGCTAATTCAGTAGCACAGCTGGTTTACAATTTAGGAGTTTGTTTTTAATAGTTCTGTGCATAAGCCATTTGACCATGCTTGTTTTCCTGTATCTTTCAGTAGGCAATATTTAAGTCAGCATATTTCTAAACTATTTACCAGTAGCTCATGCATCTTAATGCTGTTCCTGAAGCAGCTGATTATATTAACTGCACTAAGAACATCTGTAATTAAAAAAACCCTGCTGTTTTCTGAACCATTCAGTCTAAATTGTTAAGGCTTTCACTGTGGGTAAAAATGAGTGGAATATAACGTTATACAATATTCAAATATAAGTATATTCTGATATTTTATTGTACTTTAAACTAAGTATTAAATACTGGTTTTGTTTATTATAATTACAACAGTTACGTTTTAGATTCAAATTTCATTGATTGTTTCAATGTTTTGCTGAATTGTTGGATAAAAGCTGCCCAAGCAGCTGAATTTCTTCTTCATTCCTTTCACGTGATGGAATTGTGCAGTTGCTCTATAACTTCAGTACAGCAGTATGCCTCTCTGCCAAACTGAAATGCTATGAAAAATTTAGTTATATATCACACTTACTTTCCTTTTAAGTGGCATTATTGGCCTCACTAATAGTGTGACTAACCTCATAATCTTCTGTCTCTTTCCCCCAGGAAACACGGCTCTGTTCTTCCCTATTTAATTTGGTGCCAGACCATGTAGTCTTTCTTTTAAGTTCTTCTTTTTCACAGTGTTATAGTATGGGGGATCTCTCTAGATCATTTCAATCTCTCTTCATATGTAAAGATAATGGTAACATCCACAATGGGAAACAGTAACTGTAAGAAAGCACACAGCTTGGTGTTTCTTTTTTTTTTTCCCTCCCAACTTCAACCATAGTCTTTCCTCTGAAAGAATGAAAACCATGGAGCTTATCAAAATAACTTACCTCCCTGGCTATTGATTGTCTCCTTTAATAGTCTGTTAGAATTAGATGGAGAAAATACATTTTAGATCTTTTGGTCTGCCTCCCTGCTAGTCCAGCATTGTTCCCTTCATTATGCCACCAAGTGTTTCTTTTAGTTTGTTGAGAAATCATTCCACAATTTCACTGTCAGAAAGATTTTCCTGATATGCGGCATGCGTTTTCCCTTTTTTTCATTTAATCTGACTATTTGTAGTCATATTTTCCTGTCATTCCAATATTTCTCTTTCTTGCCATGTACTTAGATTTTACAAGCTTCCCTGCATGGCTACTTCCTTACTAGTACCATAGCTGAGACTAAATTATGCTGGCATTCAGCATTTAATTTTTTTTATGTGTGGTTTTTCCTTAATACTCTGTTATTTCAGTATCTTATTGAAATTATATTGAAAATGATAGGGAAAATTGCAGACCTGAGTACAAGAAAGGGCTAATTCCTGTGATTTCCCAAGCTTTTCTTATTTCTCGCTTCTGCCATTGTTCTGCAAATGTATGCTAGTATTGAGCAAACTTAATACGAGTTTAGCAAGTGATGTAATCTCAAGGTCACTTACTGACTTTTACATTTGTTTCTCTTACTAAATGAATGGTCTTTGAACTATTTTCCCTGTTTTATTCAGTGCCATTTTTATGATGACAATACAATTTTTTTTTACATTTTTTTCTTCATAGAAATCTGAATCTGAAAGCCCACTAGATTCTGTTGTACTATTTATCTGTTCTCTTCAGTATTTACATCTATGGCGAATTCAGGATTTTACATTTTTTATTCTGTTAATATGGTCATTAACCTCTTTCAGTGTGTAACAAGGGTAACTCATGACTTTGTCTAAAAATTTATTTTTGCTGTGTGATATTGTAAGATGTCTTTGTTGAAATTCTGCTGAGGAATTTTTTTCAGTGTTTCTAGTATTTATTTATTTGTTTGTTATTTTTCATAATTGTGCTTCACATTTTATTTGTGATTCTAATATCCCATGCACTTCTCTCCCAAGTGGAAGCTTCAGGTCATGTTGAAAATGGTTCACCACAGATTTGTGAGTAGTACGGTTCCTTGGTGGTGCTGAGATACCTGAACTGCGTCAGAAATGGTGCTTCTCTAAGTTCTTCCTGCCTTCATTTCCTTAAAGCTCAATTTCTATCACAGAACACAATTTCTGAAGTAAGTTATGTCTATCCTTCGCAAAGGGTTACCTTCCAGTGAGTACTTGCCAGCAGTTAAAGATCTCCAAAATGAAGAATACCCACATTAAAGGACTTCTCAGGCATCTTTTCTCATTACTCAGACTGAGTGTCTCTATGCTCAGATGTAAGCTTCCTTGCATGTAAAGTGTTCTTTGATATTTCCATACATAATTAATCAGAAATTCAAAGCATGCAATATGCTTTTCAAAACATTTTCAAGACAATTTATTGTTATATATCTCTTTTTGCTGCTTACCTCAGTTCAGAATAGAGGAAGGAAAAATGAGGATCTTTTAAATAAGATATGGGGAATTTTAAGTATCATCAGCAAAAGTGTTTCTCTTGATGTTTTAATTTTGTAATATAGGTTGGTTTGTAAATTAATTCAGACAGGAATTATTTTGGTTTTTTACCTTAAAATGTACCTCCGACTTTATTTATCAGTTCTCTAAGTTGGAAATATTATCTTAAATGATGAAACCTTGACATAATTGCAATTTCATGGAGTACCAGAAAAGTGTCATTATTTAGGTCTGTTCTGTCTGTTGATTGCATGGCAGCAGGGTAGGATTTCTGTAAAAAGTTTGAGTTTAGTTGATTTTTTTAAATGAAAGCTTCAAGGTGCTACATTCAGCTGACATTGATTCATTGTCTTTGTAAGGTTGAAAGAAGCGTGCAATGACCTGTCAGCATTCTGCTGCAATGCCATTGTGCATAATTACTATTGCTCTTACTGTTGGCCAGCTGACTGCCCTCAGTGCCAAAGTATACAAATAACAGCTATCTTTTGCAAGATTCTGTACGCTTGCTCACAAAATTCTTTTATTGTTCAGTAAAATATTACTTTGTTTTTTAGAGGCTCTTACCTCTGGAACAGAGGTAAAGGTAAAATTTTATCAGAGGCACTGTTGATTCAGAGGTTCTGTGTTTGTGTATGCTGATCTTTATTGGGTCTTGTTTTGATAAGTGTAGTGTGTTCACAAATCCTTTTAAAATAATTTGGAATTCTTTTCTTCATAGTTTGAAAGAGAATCAAATCCACATCATCCTGAGCTGTGTTTTTCTTTAAAAACAGCAACAAAAATCAGTTACAAATTAGTACGTGAAGCTCAGAAATATGCAGGGGGTTTTTCTCTCCAGATCTTAAGACATATTCTGCAGTGGTCTTTTTCAATTCATTGAGCATTCTCTGTTATTCTGACCTCCATCCTTTATGGTTACTTTATGCACTCTCATTTTTTTCTCTTGCATTTCCACATTGTCCAGTTTGGGGTGTTGTTTTCCTTTCCTGTACGTCTGCCTTCTTTACTGCAGGGCACTGGGCATCCGAGGGCAAATAGCATCCATGACTTTGAAAACAAGTTGGAGGAGTCATCTTCAGCATTTTAATTTATTCCAGTGGTTCTCATAAGTTGTGGAAATCTGTTCAGAGCTAGTTCTTTGGGATCTGAATTATATCTAGAGAAGCAGAGCTGATAAGTATGCCTAGTTGGTGTTAGGTTGATCCAGCAGGGTGGTCCAGCAGAATATCTCCCAGTTTTCCTTACCATGCTTTCACTATCATCTCAGAGCACTCAAAGAGTAGGCAAAGTGGATTTCTTGTGTATGAAATCTAGCCAGAAGGTTCACTTCACTTAAATTTGTGTAATGTGATGGATATTGTATCCTCAGCATTGACAGTTTTTCTTTATATAGCCCTGGCACTGGGCTGCACTGATTGCTAATGCCAACCTGCTAATGAGAACTGTCTTCGTGGGACCAGGTCTGTGGTGGGTCAGTGTTGTTCATGGTTTGTTAGCTTTGTTGACTTCACTGAATTGCACCTGGCAAAAAGAGGACATTGCTGTGCAGAAATAAATACAGATATGTGTTAATGCCAGAGCAGGTTCTGGAAGAATATTATCTTTAATAAGAAGTTACTTTTATCAGTAAAAGTAGTCAGCGATGTAAAGCAGAAAAAATAGAAAATCTCTCCTATTATTAGTGGCGTGAAATAAAAGATTGCCAAGCAAGAAATTGTTAAAACTCTTGTATAGCAAATCTGGTAATGCTACTGTTCTTGGTAAGCTTGAAGTTCATTTTCAGAAGAACTGCAATTACAGTGTCTTTAAGAAGTATTCAAAAAAATACAAATTTCAAATGTAGTTACCAGTCTGTTCGTTATTTCATAACAAAGTTTATATTTCTTGATACAATTAAAATTGCATTGTAGATGAATATTGTATTAAACTTGTATATAAACTGAACAAGAACATATGCTGCTTTTAATATCTTTTCCCTGTCTCATTTTTCCTTTTCAATTTACTTTTTTTATTGCAAACTAGCAGCATAGAGCCACATAATAAATGTGTTATTGAAAGAATGGAAGTTCTTCATTGATGACATAGATGCATGAGTGTTTCACATGGCAGAAAATGCAGATTTCCTCAAGGGACACAAAGAAAGAGTTTAGATTTTCATAACAGCTTTAAGAGGGGAAGCACAGCATTTAAATATTTTTTCACTATTAGGATTTTTGTCAGTTATCAGTTCTGGGGGAGAACTACTCATCTTTTCCGCATGGTCTGATAGTGTTGTGCTTGCTGTGCTCATGTTGGTGTTGCCATGAGCTTTCACTTACTGTTACAGAACTCCAAACCAGATTGTAACAATACACCATTTTGAAACCGTGACCTTGAAGCCATATGGAAGAACTGGACATTCAGGTCTTCTATATGCTTAATGTCTTATGCTTTGGCTAGTGAGGCCAAAGCTAATCAGCTCTTTGATGAATGACAGTTTGGCTTCTGTTTTTCTGATTAGTATCTCAACAGTATACTTTCAGGGCAAGCTTGTGTCACCTGTATGAGCCTGCATCAGACTAGCCTCTGCTTTCCTGTGCTTGCAGGCAAGAACATATAAAGCTACAGGGGTAGAGGGAAAGCCTCACCTGAGATACCCCACTCTTGGCTGTAATACCTTAACGCAAGTCTGAGGTTCCCTTTTCCTCCATGAACAGGGCACAACCAGCTTATGTTTTATGAAGTAGTCTTCCTCTGTGTCTTACTTTTGAAGTAAAGACAGCCAGAGCATATTCTCTAACCCGAGGGCAGATGGCATGCTATGACTCTTACACATGCAGGTAAACTTTTTCCTCCCTCTCCTGTTCTCCAAAACAGAGGGAGGCTGCCTGCTGGGGATGATCTGAGATTCTGCTATGAATGCCTTTGCTCTGTTTGGAGAGCGTGGATTGACAGTGGCGTAGGGGATGTGGCAATATGCCAGAGCTTGAGCTGTTGTCTATGCACAGTTTAGTGTGATTGCAGCCTATGAGGCTGTGCCACAGCTAGAGTTATTGTTTCCTGCAGGCAGAAAAGGAATATGTCACATTTGCACCTATTTTCAAGCCAATACCTTGAAACTTAACAGTAGTAACATATCATAAAAAGTCTTTATACATCAAATTGCTTCTTCCAATTTTAACTGGGCAAAATAGGTGATTTTAACTATGCTGCAGGAGAGGTAAGAGTGGAACAAGTTTGTGGAATGCCAGATGAAAATAAGAGACAAATAATTAAAAGGATTTCATGTCTCATAACTTTTTAATTTATCTTGCTGATGGTAAAAAGGGACAATTTCAAAAGGGGGATTGAGAACATGCAGTGTGCAGGCATTTTTTCCAGCTAAAATGATATTTCTTTAAGGCGTTTCGGAAAATGCAATGATTGATTCAAAAACTAATTTATGAAAGTGCAGTGCAGGTTTTTTTAGGTGTAATTTGGGGAAAGGGACAGGTAACTTAAGATAGCTATGAAGTTAATGAAGCTGCACACCTAAGTGGCTAATGTAATTTTCTCTGTTTATTTAAAGGGAGACTGCCAGCTTGGACTACAGGCAATTTACAAAAAAACATGTAGATGTTTACAGAAAACATTGTACTGTGCTCACTGGTTTTAGTGCCTCTCTAGTTTATTTACTAATGAATGTGATTTTTCCCCCATCTTTTCAAAATCAGTGAGTCTGATAATGCAAGTATTCCAATGCTGCATGATTTCTCTGCACATAGTTTATATATAAAGTTATGCATTTGCCTACATATCTCTTATATTGGAGCCTGAATATTTACGAAGGGAATCAGAGAAATGAATTATGCATAGCATAGAGAGATGTCAAACCACCAAAAAAAAACTATTGGAAAAAAGAGGCGGGGAAGGGAGGAATATGTTTTTCTCCAGTCTCTTGCAGTTTTAGTAAAGCTGGATGCCATATACAATGTGATGAAAAAAATGGTAGAAATATTAGCTCCTGTTTAAGCACTTGTAATTTTTTCTGTTGTTAGATGCTGTACTTTGATGGACCTTTCCTGGCATGCATACAATTATTTAAAATTAGTTTTCTGAATAGTAGCACAGAAAACATACTGTGTTTTCTAATAGTTTGAGAATCACAGGATCAGCTAGACTGGAAAAGACATTTAAGGTCATTGAGTCCAACATGTGATCTAACACCGCCCTGTCATTTAGATCATGGGACTGAGTCAACTACATCATGCCACATCCAGTCTTTTCTTAAACACCTTCAAGCATGGTGACTCCACCACCTTCCTAGGCAGCCCATTCCCATACCCCATCACTCCTTCTGTGAAGAAATTCTTCCTAATGTCCTAACCTGCCCCCCCACCCCCCCACCCCTCGGTGCAGCTTAAGACTGTGTCCTCTTGTCCAGTCAGTGGTTGCCCAGGAGAAGACACTGACCACCACCTGGGTACACCCTTCTCATTGTGAAGAGTGACAAGGTCTCCCCTGAGCCTCCATTTCTCCAGGCTAAAGACCTCCACTCCCTCAGCTGCTCCTCAGGACTTGTGCTCCAGAGCCTTCACCAGCTCTGCTGCCCTTCCCAGGACACACTCCAGCATCTCAGCGACCTTCCCAAACTGAGGGGCGCAGGAATGGGCACAGCCTCAAGGTGCAGTCACTCCAGTGCCGAGAGCAGGGGAAGATTGAGTTCCCTGCTCCTGCTGGCCACTCTATTCCTGATACAGGCCAGGATGCCATTGGCCTTCTTGGCCACCTGGGCACACTGCTGGCTCTTACTGAGTCTGGCACTGTCCCTTTCTGCCAGGGCACTGTGCAGCCAGTCTGTCCCCAGCCTGTAGCACTACAGGGGATTGTGGTGGCCAAAGTGCAGGACCTCACACTGGGTCTTTGGATTTGGCCCATCTACCCAGCCTGTCCAGGTCACTTCAGAGCTCTCCTACCCTTCTACAGATCAACACTCACTCCCAGCTTGTGTTGCAGGCTGTTGTAGTTTACTGCTACAGTATAGTGCCCCATGGGGGCTGATGTTAAGCTTGTTTACCACAATTCAGATGTTGCTTTGTGCTAATTTTTATTTCCATGGTTTTTAGTATTTACTGTGTAAAATATATCTTTAATGCTGTTTGTGGACAGAATTTTCTAGAAATATTTGACTGGCAAAAGTTACCAGTAGAAGGCAACCCCATTATTATTGTTATTATTATAGTTACTCCTCTGTATCTCTTTAAAATTTGGTCCTCAATATTGAGAAACTGTGCAACCAAGGTTATACGTTGTCAGGTCTTGTGACAAGCAGCTGCTTTCAAGGTAGAACTGTTAAATGATCCTGTAATTGATATTTTCATACTATCGCCAGTGAAAAAAGTCTTAATCAACAGGAGATGCATTAGAGGAATTCTTTGCTTGAGTATCTTTGAAATCTTCAGGAAGAAATGCTTTTTCTTGCAGTTTTACTTTTCTTCCCCAAACATTATGTAAAGCAAAGTTCAATCATAAAAGTGTTGACTCTTAAGCTGCATGGTTCTGAATACATATGCAATATGGTTTTCCATATTTACAGAATTTCACAATTTTTCATGGAAACTGTGTAAAATGTATCATGGAGGATTTGACATTAGGTCAATGCTCAGTCAAATTGAGAGTATTTTTTCCAGAAACTGAGCAGTATATTTCATCAAAGAGACTGAAGTAAAATACAGACTTTATACCTTTGCAGTATAATATTCCTTATAATCTCTCTAAACTTTATTAGCTGTTTCTATGGTTCTCATTTTGTTCTCTTTGCTAATGGTGTAATTTTGGAAGATGGTATGGTATGGACCTTAAATGCAAAGTACATTTTTAAATTCTGTTCATATTCTACTCGGAGCAGTACCATCACTGCTTAAGGCACCTTATACATCCTCCTTTTTTCACTGTAACATTGCAATTTATTTTCATTTTGTGACATCACCGCTGATATACCACTGGAAGTAAATCATGTGGATCATCATCACTATAATTTCTAGGTCCCTGAGATAATAAGTAATTTCAAGGAAATAAATGAATAAAAACTTGAAATTTATGTGAGACTTTGAGCTGTAAATAAGGAAAACACATTTCCAGTTGCAAAAATTTTGTGTTCTTAAGAGCTCCACTGTTGCCATTGATATATTTAAAATCTTCTATTAGAATGCAGCCACATTTCACATCTTTGTAACTGATTGGAATAGCTCATTAGATAATTTTTACTTTGATTTAAATAGCATTGGCAACTCCTGTATTTCTTGATGATACACGCCCTTATCTGAACCTCTTGCCTAATAAAAAGCAACCAGCATATCAATTTTGGATCTTCATAGGATTTTTTTCTAATTTTGCATATAGAAATAAATATTTTGTAAAAAGGTTCCAGTCTAGGACAGCTAGAATTTGCTAGGGCGCATGTTCTTCCTTCCATAAACCAGTAACTCTCAGGATGCCTAAGGATCCTTCCCAAACAAACTGCTGTGCCTGAAATCCCTGGAAAGTGTTTGCAGATATCTATATGTCAATACCGATGGTTTCTCTCAATCTTTTCTGTTACTGAAATACTGTTTTTGAGGTATCTGGAGACTTGCTTCTGTTAATCAGAAACAACAGAGGGTGCTCTTTCATACTGCATACTAAAATGCATCTTTCCATAGAACTTACATCCTTGCTTGCTCTTAGCTCATTATTTCCATGCTGTTTGCTTAAATATGTCAATATCAAAAGTTTTACGTCAAATATAGCTGCATTAATGCTTGTGAGTTTTCTGCCTATCCTTCCCACGTGGCACAGAATGATCAGTTACCTTTCTTTTTTTTCCTATACCAAGCTTCAGAATTTTTGTAATAGAATAGAGTATGCAAATCTTTCTCTTTCACAGTACCAGTGGATCGTTTTTGTACCATAAAAATTTTATCCAGTCTGTCTATTGGCAGGTGGCTTTTGGATTTATTGACAGTGAAATCCAGTTATACCTTTCTAAATGTCTTGTTTTTCATAATCTCCAAGTAGTTAAAGAATAGGATTGGGAGATGTGGATTTTGTTTAGACCTTTGTCATACAATTCTTGTAAAGGTAATTCTCTAAAGCTTCATCTTTTCCAACTGTAGAATAGGAGGAATGATAATTGTGTGCCAGCTGTCTTCTAGTGGGCAGAACATTAAAAAGTTTCTCTGTTCCCATCATACTCACAGCTCTACTTAAACACACTGCTTGCAAAGGTCTGTGAAGAATTTTCCATGCTCACTGCTCATCATTCCTGAGAGCCAATGCTGAGGACGTGGAAACCGTCTTTAGCACTATCTGTGCTTCTCAGGATAGTGCCCACTTGGAAAGGAGTGAAAAGCAGCAACTGCTGGTTATGCCATATTGGACTTGCAGAAAATGTGGGACTGTGCCAGCTGTGATAAGGAGGAGCAAAGAAAAGCAGAGCTGGGAAATCTGTTGGGATGGGCAAGGTTGCATCTATACCCAAAATGATTTGTTTCATCCTCTGAAAAGCTGCAATGTCCAGCTACTTTGCCATAGTCATAGTTGCTGATGTAAAGACCTGTATTTCAGTACTGCTGGTAATAGAAAGGACACAAAATGGTGTGAAATAATTTTTCTTTTAATTTATTATTTTATTACATAATGCTAGCTAGAGCATAGTTTTCCTGTTGCAGTGAAGGGACTTGGGGATCTCAACCTTTCTTGTTTCTTCCATTACTAGACATGACTGCTAGTTCTTAGTGAGTTTTGTAGGTAAGGCATATAAATGCCCATTCCCAACCTGGAGTGAACTGCTTTGATGTTCACTAGTACTCCAGACTCTTAAAAATACCCATTTATCAAAGAACATTCCCATTCCCAGTGACATTTCTAAAGCAGTTCGAAATCCAAGGAGTGCAAAAGGCATAACATGCTTTTGGAGTTAAAAAGTGGCTTGTGCTCAGATATGGCGAGTTCTTACTTATATGAAATTAATGTTTTATGTTTTACAAAACTGAAAATATGAAAGTTTACTTTGCCCTGGAGTGGCATTAAATTTGACTCCTGCTGTTTAATAAAGGAAAATTAATGCATACTAGAACAGTTGCAGAAACTATCAAAAATAGGATCTCCAAAATCTAGCTCATTTTCTTAGATATATTTCTTGAAATAATATGAGAAATTTCCCTTTCAAAAACTGGATTCTAAATACATTAAGGAAAAATGTTCCAAATGTATTTTGTCTTTCCAAATCTTTCTGTTAATATAGATACAATTAACCCAGACAGTGTATTTTGTTCACACGTTTGTCCAAGGAGACTGTTTCACATTTCTCTTTTTTACAGTTGTTATATTTTGTTTGGTTTCCTAGAAAAATAGGAAAGAAAGGAAAAAAGTGTCCAACAATCCAGTATTTGCATGCAAAATTGTATCTTCAGAATTGCTGAATGGTGTCTCTTTAAACTAAGGCCTGTCTGTACAGACCTAATTGTAGGAGCAAGGGAAATATACTTATGGCAAAAATACCTCACTGACTTTTTAGAAGGAATATTTACAGTGAGTTTTTATGGCGCTGTGGTGCAAAAGCAGCCACTCTGGTTTATCAGTTTCCCATATGGCAAAATACTGTTTCTTAGAATATGTATGTATTTAGCTTTTTAGTTTCAAACTTATTTTGAAGTAGTATAAAACCCAGGAGAGACATTCTTAGCTGTAAATCTGTTTCATAGAAATGTTTGATAGATTTAGCCTACTATTGCTTGTGTTGTTTTTTTTTCTTTCAAATATTGCATATGAGACGAGTAATTCAGCCTGACACACATTTTAGATCAGTCTGCTGTTTTGCTGTGTTTGATCACTTAGGTGCAAAATTTTTGACTCATACACCTGTAAAATGAGTGTAGAAGCATATAAGTGACTTACACGATAAACAGTGTAATTAAGCAGTGTTTCTAAAATAAGATTTTATCGTTTTCTCTGATGCTGGTTCTTGTAGAATACATAGATATTTTAATCTACAAGTGGAAAATAACATTGATCTAAAATAAATGTCATATATTAAAATGTTATGCAGAGAATGTTAGTAGCAAATAAAATCGGGTTTGTGTATTATTTAAATAGCATGACAGTTTTGTACTTTCTGGATATGTTTAACATCTGGCATACACAAATTCCCAAATTCCAATCAGACAGATTTGATATATAATATTGATATATTATACAGCTTGCAATGCAAATTCAGTGTTAATAGTGCAACTCTTGACATTAATATTCTTCAAAAATTACTTTACCATAGAGTAATTACAAAATAAATAATATGTTTAATTCAGCTTGTGTTAGGTACAGGTGATAAAAATTACTGTAATTTCTATGAGTTACTTTAAGAAGTCTGTCAAATGTGTGGATTCATGGTGTGCAAATAATGTTAGGGGATTAGAGGGTATTGGAACAGCACTACTGTTTAATACAAAGTCAAAGCTAATTTTTTAATTTCTAATAATGCCTTAATGGAAGAGTCAGGTAATTTCAAATAATTCTGTCAGTATTCAGTGTGTTCTAAATAATGTTAAACAATAATAATGCCTGAATAACTAGTAGAAAAGCTAGCATGCAGCCCAGCATCTTAATTTCTCTTAAAATGCTTACCATTTTTGCTCATTTTGCCCTTCTATTGATATCCACTTGGCAAGCCTGGGAAGCAGAAAGGAAAAAAAAAAAAAAGAAAAAAAAATCTTACATATCCATGATCAAAAATGAGCGCCTGATGGCCTGAAGGTTGAAATAATTATCTCTGGTGGCCGTGCAGATCTCAGTGTCAAAGCTAAGAACTACAGGGCAGCAGAATTAAAGCATGAAAACTGGCATGAGCACAGACAACTGCTTGAGGCTCTTTATTACTGTTTGATACAGCAGTTCTTTGTTGGAAATCTTGTTTTTCAGGTTCGAAAGGAACTCTGTGTGTCTAATCTCACATTTTCCTTTATCATCAATTCCATTCCTCTGATATTTACAAAACTAAGCAACATCACATGTGTTTATCCCGATTTCTGAATTAGTCTGTATGAGACTTTCTGCTAATCTGCAGATAGGTGGCACCGTTCATACAGATTGGAAAAACAGAGCTCTCCCTGTTCACACTATTCCGTGCTCTAAATTAACCTGTCACTTTATTATTTGACAAGATCTTCATTTTTATTCATCAGGACTTGGGCCAGGATGAGTGCATTTATGGCCATTTGCTTTGCACGGCTCTCAGCTGAGTTTGTAGGTATTGTAAGTGAGATCCATTATCCCTGTTACAAGTGCACACAATGCAGATGCTGATCTGTGATGATGATGAGAAACCAAAGTCAGTAAAGACCACAT